>NC_072771.1:1876996-1914496 GCF_022539595.1 Amphiprion ocellaris
TGCAGCGTGGGCAGGCAGGACGGATCCAAACCCTGGGCTCCTGGAGCTGGAGGAGGTGGAGGAGGACCGAGGGGCTTTGGAGGAGGAGGAGGAGGGGAGGTGGACGAGGAGACCAAGAAGAACCAGAACATCATCAACATCGTCAGAGAGGGACAGATCTCATTGCTGGTGCGTTTTTAGCCATATTTGTCCTCCTCTGCACCTCCTTTTTTCATTTTCCTCCTTGTTCTCCACGTCTTCCTGTTCCTTCTTTTCCTTTTCCTCCTTCCTCACCTGTTACATCTCGTTTTGGTCCTTTTACTCCTTTTCTTTCTTGCTCCTCCTCCATATTTTTCTACTTTTTTGCGCCTCCTTGTCTTTCTCTTTCTCTACGTCATCATTATCCTCATGTTTCTCCTTATATTCCTCCTCCTCCACTTCTTGTGGGTTTCCTCCTTTTCATCCTTTCTTCCTTCTTCTCCTCCTTGATTACTTCTCCCTCCTTCCTTACTTATTCCACCTCCCTTCACTCCTCATTATCGTCCTTCTTCTCCTGTCTTCCCGTTCCTCCTACTCCTCATATTTCTCCTCTTCTTCTTCTTTCTCCTCTTCTTTCTCCTCCTCTTCCTCTTCATATTCCTCCTCCTCCTTCACCTCCTCCTCTTTCACCTCCTCTCTATAACACTTTAAGTTCAGTAACAGTATGTATAAATGTCAGTAAAAAGCCTCGTCTGTTCCTGATTAAATCTTTATTTTTGTCATTGTCGTTCTCCAGTATTTTCCTCTAGTTTACTGTCTTTTCTCCTCCTCTTCTTTCTCCTCTTCTTTCTCCTCCTCTTCCTCTTCTTTTTTCTCCTCCTCTCGTTCCTCCTTTTTTAATCCTCCTCTTCTTTCTCTTCCTCTTATTCATCCTTCTCCTCTTCTTTCCTCCTTCTTCGCCTCCCCTCTGTGACTCTTTAGGTATAATAAAACCTAACCCTAACTGTGTGTAAATGTCAGTAAAAAGCCTCGTCTGTTCCTGATTAAATCTTTATTTTTGTCATTGTTGTTCTCCAGTATTTTACTCTAGTTTACTGTCTTATCTCCTCCTATTCCTCCTCCTCCTCCTCCTCCTCCTCCTCCTCCTCCTCCTCCTCCTCCAGCCTCACCTGGCGGCTGACAACCTGGAGCTGATCAGAGACGAGGACGGGAACAACCTCCTCCACGTGTCGGCCTCTCAGGGCCACTCCGACTGCCTGCAGCACCTCACCTCCCTGATGGGGGAGGACGGCCTGAACGAACGCAACAACCAGCAGCTCACCCCCGCTGGTCTGGGGGTCAAGGTGGGTTATTTCCTCCAAGCTTCACACTCACAGCGGGTTTTATCTCCAGGATAACATGTAAACATCCACAACAACTGTTGGACGGACACATTTAGGCCTTAGTTTCAGTTTTATACATCAGATGTGAACTGATTGTTTACTTATTTTGTAGAAAAAGGATCATTTTAGGTCTATGATTTAGGGCTTTTCCCATCAGAGTTTAATCTTACAGTTGATTTGCTCGTCCCAGTGAAATGTGCTAGCCGTTAGCTACCTAGCAGAGCAAACTGGTAAACAGAAATATGCGTATTTCACACACTTGTGAAATATTTAAACATCTCTTTGAAAGACATTCAGTTACGCACTCGGATAATCCTTATGATAGTCCTTTAAACATGTTGGATCATCAGTAAAAAAAAAAAAAAAAAAAAAGTACTGTTGATATCAGACAGATTGTCCTAAAAATATATATAAGTAGAAAAATATGACCTAAAGATATAAATAGAAGAAGATGACCTAAAAATATAGGTAGAAAAATATAAATATAACTTAAAATATGTTATAAAAATATAAATATAAGTAGAAAAATATTACCTATAAATGTAAGTAGAAAAATATGTTCTAAAAATATAAATAGAAAAATATGAATAAAAATATAAGTAGAATAATATGAATTAAAAATATAAATACAAATAAAAAAATATGACCTAAAAATATAAGGAGAAAAATATGTCCTAAAAATGTAAATATAAGTAGAAAAATAGGTTCTAAAAAATAAATAGAAAAATATGAATAAAAATACAAATGTAAGTAGAACAATATGAATTAAAATTATAAATACAAATAGAAAGATATGTCCTAAAAATATAAATAGAAAAATACATCCTAAAATATAAACGTAAGTAGAAACATATGACCTAAAAATATAAACATTATGAGCATAAATGTACAGTGTGAATTTTCTAAGATAATTAAACGTAGTTATATATTGTAATAATATATTTTTGCACAGAGGTTCAGAATTATCACACATTATTGACTCAGGAAGTGAAGTGATAAATTAGTTAACTGTTTCATTTAGAAGTAAATTGATTTTTCATAAAGTTAAAGTCTTATAAAGATGTAAATCGATGTTTTTTGTGTGGAGCTTCATCTTAAGTCTGACTTTAGCTGCGTATCCTCTCTGCCTGATGTGATTTTCTTTAAATTTCAAACATTTCCTTCATGTTGCTCCTGCGGATGGAAAAATGAATCCTGAAGGAACCAAAACCAACATGGCAGCTGCTCAGTGAGGTCATAGTGAACTGAGATTATCGATAAAGTAAAGGTTCACTTCGGCTCTGTTGGCAACAGCAGAGGAAACCAGGCTGCTGATTGGCTGCCAGACAGGAAGTGTGTTATCAGCTCCTTCCTGATTGGATCTCATCAGCTTGTTTGTTCACTCAGATTAATAGGACGACGGATTTCCAAGCAGAGAGTTACACTGTGGGATGAAAATCTATTGAAGTTTCAGACTTTTTTCAGTTTCTGGTGGTTGTAGTTGGTGTTTGGGTGATTTTAAGTCCGTTTTAATCCCCACAAAATATGCAAAATCACCATAAAAGAGGTGAAATCCATACAAAAAGATGCAAAATCATATCTAAAGGATGCAATAGCCATAAAAAAAGATGCAATATCCTTATAAAAACATGCAAAATCCCTACAAAAAGATGTGAAATCCCAACAAAGATGTGAAATCCCAACAACAAGATGTGAAATCCCAACAAAAAGATGTGAAATCCCTTCAAAAAGATGCAATATCCTTACAAAAAGATGCAATATTCCTACAAAAAGAGGTGAAATCCCAACAAAAAGAGGTGAAATCCCAACAAAAGATGCAAAATCACCATAAAAAGAGGTGAAATCATCACATAGAGATGCGAAATCCCAGTAAAAAGGCACAAAAGCCCTGCAAAAACATGCGATATCCCAACATAAAGATGCGAAATCCCTTCATTTCTGACTTAAATAGTCGGTTTGTTGTCGTCTGAAGTAAAACTGGAGTGTTTTTGTTGCAGAACGGTCATCTGGAGTGTGTGAGGTGGATGGTGAGTGAAACTGAAGCCATAGCAGAGCTGAGCTGCACCAGAGAACATCCCAGTCTGATCCACTACGCTGCCCGCTATGGACAGGTAACTCTCTCACCTGTACAGCACCTTCACCTGGTTCTGTCTTCATGGTTATTTCCTCTGTGAAACATTAAATCACACGTTTTCAGTCACAAAGCATATTTTACTGCTTTATCCGGCTCAGTTTCAAACCTTAATAACAAAACTCAGCCGACGTAACTACAACTAAATGTGGGAAATGAACAGATCGCTAGCTTAATGCTAACACAAAATGGAATTTACCATAGACCCGCTACAACAAATTAGCACTGGCGTTTGGACCAAATCTGACGATTGAAACTATTTAAAATCTGCATCCTGGCTTTGTAGTAATGAATCTTTCTCTTGTGTCTCCAGGAGAAGGTGCTGCTGTGGCTGCTTCAGTTCATGCAGGAACAGGCCATATCTCTGGACGAAGTCGACCAGAACGGAAACACTGCCGTCCACGTAGCCGCTCAGTACGGACACCTCACCTGTATACAGGTAAACACTGCAAAATGAGCATTCGCCATGTAGAGAACAGTAACTTCCATTTAGATAAACCCATTTTTAGTGCCGATCATAGTCACTTTTCTGTCTCTGCTTCCTCTGTTCTTTAATTCACTGCAGCTCAACTTGTGGTAAAACCTGCAAAAATAAAAAAGCAGAAAAATACTTTAACTATTTTAAATATTATAAAATTCTAAAATAGCAAATACAGGCAAAATCTCCACAAAAAAATGTGACATCCCTACAAAAATGCAAAATGACCACCAAAAGAGGGGGAATCGCTTCTAAAAGATGTGAAATCCCTTCAACGAGAGGTAAAATCACCACAAATGCGTAATCCCTTCTAAAAAATGCAAAGTCTTTGCAAAAAGATGGAAAATCCCTACATCAAGAGGTAAGATCCCTACAAAAAGAGGAGAAATTTATAGAAAAAGATGTTAAGTCCCTTTAAAAAGATGCAAAATCACTATAAGAGGTAAAATCCTTACAAAAAGGTGAAATCCCTTCTAAAAGATGCAAAATTCCTACAAAAAGAGGTGAAATTTATAGAAGAAGATGTTAAATCCCTATTAAAAAAATGCAAAATCTCTTCTAAAAGATGCAAAATCCTTACAGAAATATGCAGAATCCCTACAAGAGGTAAAATCCCTGCAAAAAGAGGCCACATCCCAACAAAAGATGCAATATCACAAAAAAAGATTTGAAATCACCACAAAAAGATGCAAAATACCCTCTAAACAATGCAAAAATCCCTAAAAAAGAAGCTATATCCCTTCTAAATTATGCAAAATCTCTACAAGAGTTAAAATCCCCAAAACAAGAGGCGACATCCCAACAAAATATGCATTATCTACACAGAAAGATCCAAACTCCCAACAAAAAGATGCAAAACCCATACAAAAAAAGGTGAAATCCCTTCTAATGATGCAAAATCCCTAATAAAGATTCAAACTCCCTGCATAAAGTGCTGAAACTGCTTCTAAAAGATACAAAATCTGAACAAAACAAATGCAGTATCACCAGCTGATGTGTTTTTATTTTCAGAAATACTATGAATATGTGTGTTACTTTCTAGATAACTGAGAACAGAGGGTCTACTGTGCTGAACAGACTTTCCTTTAGCGTTGACTGTGGTTCTGCTCCAGCGTGAAACTCTGATTTGCTGTAGTAATCGTGTTTTCCACCGTGTTCCTGATGTTTTCCTGCTGGGATGTTATGGGTCTGGTCTGCTTCCTGAGTGGAGCCGACAGAGAAAACACTGACGGCGTTTTAAACCTGACCCGTGGAGGAGGATTTAGACTGATAGTAATCCTGATGTTTGTGTCTAGACTCTGGTGGAGTACGGATCCAACGTCACCGTCCAGAACCAGCAGGGCGAGAGGCCTTCCCAGAGTGCCGAGCGGCAGGGACACACCACCTGTGCCCGCTACCTGGTCGTCGTGGAAACGTGCATGTCGCTGGCGTCGCAGGTTGTGAAGCTCACCAAGCAGCTCAACGAGTAGGTTACCATGGAAACACTCACTTTAACGAGTTACCATGGAAACACTGTTAAACTGATCTAGTTACCATAGAAACACTTAGTTTAACTAGTCTAGTTACCATAGAAACATTCAGTTTGACTAGTCTAGTTACCATAGAAACATTCAGTTGGACTAGTCTAGTTACCATAGAAACACTCAGTTTAACTCGCCTAGTTACCATAGAAACACTCAGTTTGACTAGTCTAGTTACCATGGAAACACTCAGTTTAACTAGTCTAGTTACCATAGAAACATTCAGTTTAACTAGTCTAGTTACTATGGAAACACTCAGTTTAACTAGTCTAGTTACTGTAGAAACACTCAGTTTAACTCGCCTAGTTACCATAGAAACACTCAGTTTGACTAGTCTAGTTACCATGGAAACACTCAGTTTAACTAGTCTAGTTACCATAGAAACACTCAGTTTAACTAGTCTCGTTACCATGGAAACACTCAGTTTAACTAGTCTAGTTACCATGGAAACACTCAGTTTGACTGGTCTAGTTACTGTAGAAACACTCAGTTTAACTAGTCTAGTTACCATAGAAACATTCAGTTTGACTAGTCTAGTTACCATGGAAACACTCAGTTTAACTAGTCTAGTTACCGTAGAAACACTCAGTTTGACTGGTCTAGTTACCGTAGAAACACTCAGTTTGACTGGTCTAGTTACCGTAGAAACACTCAGTTTGACTGGTCTAGTTACCATAGAAACACTCAGTTTAACTAGTCTAGTTACCGTAGAAACACTCAGTTTGACTAGTCTAGTTACCGTAGAAACACTCAGTTTGACTGGTCTAGTTACCGTAGAAACACTCAGTTTGACTGGTCTAGTTACCGTAGAAACACTCAGTTTAACTAGTCTAGTTACCATAGAAACACTCAGTTTGACTGGTCTCGTTACCATAGAAACATTCAGTTTAACTCGTCTATTCTCTGGTTGTTTTTATGTTTCCAGAGATTCTCTCTCTCTGCTGACTGTTTTTCTAATAAATGTTTCTAATAAATGTGTATTTAATTGTGTTAATCAGCTGTTTGTATTTCAGACAGGCAGCAGAGAGGATGACTCTACAGAAACAGGTGCAGAGACTAATGGACCCCAACAAGGCAGAAGGAACACCCAACAGATCGCCAAGGTAACACTCACCTGGAGATGGATGTTTCCTGCTCTTTACAAATTAAAAGTTCATTTTAAATGTTGGCTTTTACGAGGAGTTTCTTCTCATCCGTCGTCCTAGACGAGGATTTAACAGTTTAACAGCTCCATATATATGCATGTGTCTCATTTTTCAGGTGCAATATTTCATTTTTATCTCATTTTCTCAGGTGTCAAACCTGTTTGTTTACGGTTTGTTTCATCATCAGAGAATCGGAGCGCAAATATTTTCATACGATGTCCAGTTTTTAGATGATCTCAGTGTTTGTTTTATTTGGTTTTGTGTTTATTTTTCATCTTTTTTTTATTGTGTTCTGTGTGTACTTGGTTCTATCTTTCTGTGCTGTTTTTGTGCGTCTTTGTAGATGTTTGTCTTTTTTTGTGTTGTTTTGCTGTTCAGTTTTGTACTCTTTCTGGTCATTTCGTGTGTCTTTTTGTCTAGTTTTGCCTCTTTGTATTTGGTTCCGTCTTTGTGTGGTCGTTTTGCGTCACCTCCTGCTGTTTTTGTGCGTCTCTATAAGATAAGATAGATAGATAGATAAATCCTTTATTTCTCCCCACTTCAGGGGAAATTCACATTGTTACAGCAGCTTACGTATCAATAGACATAGTAATAGAAATTAATAATAGAATAGTAGTAATAATATTTATTTATAGATGTTTATGTCTCCTTTTTTTGCTCTTTTGCAGCTCTCAGTATTTGTTTAGAGTCATTTTATGCTTCTTTGCTGTTTTGTTTCTTTTTGCATTTATTTTGCATCTGTTTGTGTTCAGTTTTGACCTCTTTCTGGTCATTTAATGTGTTTTTTTAATTGTTTTGTCTCTATTTGGTTCTGTCTTCCTGTGGTTATCTTTGTGTCACTTCCTGCTGTTTTAGTGTGTTTTTGTAATAGTTTTTGTGTCTGTTTTTGCTCTTTTGTAGCTCTTAGTATTTATTTTGAGTCATTATTTGTGTCTTTGCTGTCGTTTTGTTTGTTCATTTTGCGTCTCTTTCTGGTCATTTTGTGTCATTTTTTAAATAGTTTTGTGTCTCTGTATTTGGTTCTGTCTTTCTGTGGTTGTTTTATATCATTTTCTGCTGTTTTGTGTGTCTCTGTAGTTGTATTTCTCTTTTTTGCAGCTCTCAGTATTTGTTTTAAGTCATATTTTGTGTCTTAGCTGTTGTTTTTGTTCTTTATTTGAGGTAATGATTGTAAAAGTATTGATAAATTTATGCATTATCAATGTAATAAATCCCAAATGTCTCCTGTCTGGACTCCAGCTCCCATCAGCCCTCAGTGGAGGCGTGGCCTGAGATGATGCTGACGGCGGAGGGAACTCCGGGCGACGGCCACTGGTTGGTCCGTCAGGGCGGCGTGGGTCCGGACTCGGTGCTGAGGCAGCTGCTGGGGAAGGACTCCACGGAGCCGCTGTGCCCCAGAGAGAGGCTCCCTCCGGCGGGCAGCCTGAGCCGGGACGTCCCCCCTGGAGGCCGGAGGACCGGGCTGGTGGAGCGGCGGGAGCTGAAGCTGGCCCGCCTCAAACAGATCATGCAGCGCTCCCTCAGCGAGTCCGACTCGGACGGATACCCGCCGGAGGAAGGTAAGAGCCACGGAGCCCCGCCCCCCGGCACGCTGCGACCCGATAGGCCGTCCAACCTGCCGATCGCAGAGGAGGAGCCGGCGTCCAATCACCTGCAGCTGATGATGAGGAAGCACCTCCCCTCCTCCGACAGGAAGCTGGCGTTCTCCCTCAGCGGGTCCAAGTCGGTGGACGGCGTCGGCTTCAACCCGTCTCCGACCTCCAGCGACCCCGAGGCCGCCGACGGGAAAACGCCGCCGGACGCCGACGACGGCCAGAAGACGGCGACGAGCCCCAAGAGTGCCCTGAAGTCGCCGTCGTCCCGCAGGAAGACGTCCCAGAACCTGAAGCTGAGGGTCACCTTCGATGAGCAGGTCCACCGGAGCTCCACCCAGGAGGCGGAGCCAACCAGAGCCAAGGACCGGACGGCGACAGGAAGCTCCGAGAGCAAGAGGCCGTTCGGAACGTTCCGGTCCATCATGGAGACGCTGAGCGGAAACTCCAACCACAACAACAACAGCAGCAGCAGCAGCAGCCAGGTGAGCAACAAACCCACCGGACACAACTCACCTGGCAGGAAGTCGGACAGTAAGAGCAGCCCGGGGGGCGGAGCTAAAGGCAAGAGCAAAAGCAGTAACGTTTAACGTGCCTCCTGGTGGCGGAAGACGGAACGACGCACAAAAACAGGAAGAACGGAGTCGGATTAAACAGGAAGTGGAGGTTTTTATTTTATTTTAGTCCATTTACGTCTCCTGAAGTATTAAATCTTCTCCTAATTAGATGCTAAATTACCCATAAAACTACGGTTCTCCTTTTATTTTCTGACCTTCATTAGTCTCATGTCACCTTCAGGACAAAATAATCTGAACTCGAGGTTCGTTTTCTGTCTTTCTCTGGAGTTTTAAACACTAAAACTACTCAGAACCAAAGGAAAAACACTAAATTAGCTTAAAAAAGTTCGTATTTGCAGCATTTTCCATCATTTAAACCAGTTTTTTCTCTGTTAAATTGATTGTACGAGATTCAGAGCTCCGTTATTTTTACACGATTTCTAGATTATAGATGATCTCAGTGTTTGTTTGGTTTGGTTTTGCATCTATTTGTGTTTATTTTTTGTTTTTTTCATTGTTTTGTGTCTTTCTGTGGTCGTTTTGTGTCATTTTCTGCTCTTTTTGTGCGTCTTTGAGGTTGTTTTGTTTTGTTTTCCATCAGTTTTAGTCTCTTTCTGGACATTTTGTGTTTTTTTTTCAGCTCTTTTTGTATTGTTTTGTGCCCTTTTTGCAGCCATTTTGCATATTTGTGTGTCTAAAAGGTGTTTGTTTCTGCGTTTGCATTGGTTTCTGTTCATTTTGTGTCTCTTTCTGTTGTTTTTGTGCGTCTTTGCTTTTGTTTTGTGTCATTTTGCACTAACTTTGCGTCAGTTTGTGTTGATTTTTCCTCTGTTTTTGTTCCTTTTACTCTCTTTCTGGTGATTTTGTGCGTGTTTAGTGTTTTTTTTGTTTCTGTTTGTGTTCATTTCCATCAGTTTTAATCTCTTTCTGATCATTTTGTGTCTTTTTTGGATAGTTTTGTGTCCAGGATGAGGTTCGCATTGACTTTGCTTCTGTTTGTTTTCATTTTCTGTCTCTTTCTGCTCTTTGTCTGCATCTTTGTGGTTGTTTAAAGCGTCCTTCAGCTCCAGAAAACCGCCTTGAGTCGACCTTGAGATAAGATCACATTCCAAATATCAGAAATCTTCAACACTTCAGCGTATTTCAGTCGTCCTGAGAGTTTCATTCCTGTAAATCGTCTTGTTTGTTTGACTTTTGTTGGTTTTTAAAGCCTGAAAGACAAAAACCAGAAGCAGAAATCTCACTTTTGCCACATTTGTAGTTTTTCCACTTTTAGTTTGCTTCAGGTTTTTTTTTGGTACAAAAGAGATTTTCTGATTTGTTGTTTGATGAACTTTAATATTTATGTTTCTGCACACTTTCAATGAAACGTGGTTATAATCCTGCACACGTGCACAAATACTTTACAACCACTGTATATATAAATATATATAAAATAGTATTTAATTTGTTTTTTTAACATTATATTCCACTTTTTGTTTCTTTCTGTTGGTTTTCTCTCCACAGTGTTTATCTATGCAGTATTTTGGGCATGAAGTCGCCGCTAGTTGTGTTTTTTTGAGCGGCAGCAGCTTCGACTGACATGAAGAAAGTTTTCACTCCACAGGTTTTATCACAGATTTCATGAGATCAACCGACTCGAGGCTGAAATCTGACGAGAAAATCAGCAAAAACAACAATAAAAACAACAAAACAGGAAGTTTCTGGTGCATAAACGCCTCTAAAGATGTTTCATCAAGGATTGGCAGGAGAATAATCAGCAACTGTTTGAATAATTTAAGGAGATTTTAGGAAATTTCTGTGCAAATTTCTCACAAAACTCCCCAAAATCTTTATTTTTACATGAACTAAAGGTGTAGAAAGTTTGAAAAAATAGTTTATTATTAGACTTTCACTATGGATTTTAATGTTCCAGATGTGTTTATTGACAATTTTGAAGCCACAGCAAAAAAGAAATGAAATTTAAAGACATTCCTTGTCTTAAATATGATCATAGATGATTTTTTTTTGTGCACCTGCATTTGTCTTTCTGCAGAAACTACAACTTCCATTAGCTAAATTATTTTTAAAGTCTCATTTTCAACATTTTGACATCGATTTGGAACCAAAGAACCAAAGAATCAGTTCTTGCGATTAATTTTATATTTTCCACGATGTTCTGAAGTCCCTGAAGACAAAATGATGATGATCTTAATAAGATTTTCAGCTAATTTATCTGTTTAAATGCTCAACAAAAACTGTCAAAAGTGATTTTTACTGTAGTTTTAACATATCTTACAATTTATTTATTTTGTTGATTTTTTTTAATCATATTAATTTTTTTAACAATATTTTCCTGTAAAATTAAACTATTTTTACTTTTATTTTACAGACATTTTCCATTATTTAAAAGATATTGTTATAAAGTCACAGAAATAAAGTATTAATTCACATTCAAACTTAAAAAAACAGCTCAGTGCTATAAATAATGAATAATGTCCACATAAGCAGGAATTAATATCTGCGTATCAGTATCAAAATGACATAAAAATATTAGATATTGCCAAAAATCCAATATAGTGAATCCCGACTGTGTTTAAGAAATAAAACAGGAAAAATAAAAGCTGATAAATGAACTAATTATTGTGATTTTCTGCTGAAATTTTGGTGAAGTTTTTGGGAGCTGAGATTAAACAACTGCTTTTATTTTGTAGTTTTCTGGCCTTTAAATGTTTAGTAGTGACTCCTAGAGGCTGCAGTGGGAATTACAGCGTCGGAACGAGGTTTAATTTAGGAAAAACTCAGTATTTGATCATTTTTACCTCAGTGTTTAATCTGAAACTTCACTGTCTACTTCCTGTTTTATTGTGAAATCAGTCAGATTACAGCCTCTGTTGGTCAGAAGCTTGGAGATGAACTGGATCACGTCTGTTTTTATTCATACTGTTACAGTTTTCATTCCTGTTCATCCGGTTTACTGACTTCTGGTTTACAATCAGTTTTTTACAGGTTTTTTTTACCGTTTTAAAGGTTTACATGAAGCTGAATCTGCAGGCGATGCTGGATGTTTAGGAAGTTCTGCTGCAAAATCTCCATCCAGGTTGCGTCCAAAAGTCTTTGAATTAACCAGAAATACCATTTTTGATTTGATTTGAAGCAGCAGAACTTTAAATATTTCATTTACCATGAGGTGTTTTTACTCCATATCCAGCAGATCTCAGAAAAACTCAACGTTTCTCCACAATGACTGCTGGTTTATTTCACAGGTCTGTAATTATTCTCATAATTTACCCATTATTTGGAAAGAATTGTGTAATTTGGTGCTACATTTAGTCGAATACTTTCAACTGAAAGACTTTTTATTGATGAAAAGCTGCCAAAAGTGAAATCTGTTTACCGGAAGCCAATAATTCAACACATTTGAGTTTAAATTGAACCGTTTTTATCAGAATTAGCACCAAACTACAGGATTTTTTCCTGAATTTCCGGTTGAATTATCGTCAAACTACAGACCCGTGAAACGACCTGAAGGTTTAGAAGTTACCAGTTGTGTTGCTCGTTGCCAAACAGTGTTGTGTGTTGATGAGATGGTTTTTGTTGTTTAACTCGTCGAAGGACTCGAACGGAGCTCGATCGGTTTCTAACGGACTGACGATGAATCGACTCGATGTTTTACCCTCAAAGCAAAAAAACAAGAAAACTGTAAATAAACGAAACATCGGTGAATGTTGGAGCAAATTTTCTACTAACCAGACGTCCTTCTGTTATTTAAACTGTTGAAGACGAACTGAAATAAATTTTATTTCTGGACTTTCAGGTGGCGTCCAGTCGAGTTTGTTCAGGTTTCTGAGGTTTCTTCCATAAATTTATTAAAGGTCTTCTGGAAATACAACAGAATCTATGATGCTGTCACCTCCATGAATCTAGCATGGAGGTGGCAGTATCATTATACCATCAACTGAACTGACTCAGAAAGACAACAAATGTCGTTTAGCATCTTTCTGACTTGTTTCTTCAGGTTCTTGATAGGTTTAAAACAGGACTTTGGCTTCCCAGAGAACCTGATCATAAATATACAAACAGAAATGTTAGTATTTGGTTAAATTTGTCCGTTTCCACCTCACTTCGGCTCTTCTGCTTTCAATCTTCTGGTTTATCTTCGACTCCTCAGGACACTAAACCTACCATCAAGCATGGAGGTGGCAGTATCATGATACTATCAATTGAACTGACTCAAGGGTGACTCGGAAAGACGAGAAATTTAGTTGAACGGCATCAGAAATGAGCAAAAATTGGTCAAAAATGACTAAGAATTGGTGCAGTTACTCAAAATTTGTCCAAAATGACAAAAGCTGTTCCAATTTACTCAGAAATGACTTGAACCCTGTCCAAAATTGCTTTAAAATGGTTAAAAATGACTAAAGATTTGTCCTAAATGACTGAAATTATGTCGAAAATGACTCGAACTTGTCCAAAATGAGTTAAAATTGTCCAAAATTACTAAGAATCAGTCCAAAATTACTAAAATTGTGTTGAAAATGACTAAAATGTGTCCCAAATGAGTAAAAATTGGTGCAAAATTACTCAAAATTTGCCCAAAATGACAAAACCTGTCACAATTTACTCAGAAATGACTTGAATCCTGTCCAAAACTGCTTTAAAAATGACTCAAAATTCCTCAGAAATGACTTGGTGGTAAAGAAATGGTTCCATCAGGCTGGAATGAAGGTTCTAGACTGTTCTCCCCAAAGTCCTGACTTAGACCCATCAAGAACCTGAAGAAACAAATCTGAGTTAGAAAGACGACAAATTTAGTTGAATTCTGTTCAGAAGACAGAAACCAGAAGAACCAATCTCAGGAGAAAATGGACAAATTTAACCAGATATTCACATTTCTGAATGTATTTTAGTTTGTGTAAAGCTCCAGTTCCACAGAGCATGATACTGCCACCACCATGCAAAGTCACAAAATCACAAAAATTAATGCAAAACAACCACAAAAGGATGCATATCCACCACAGAAAGACTTAAACAACCCACTGTGACCCCTGCAGGTCCCAGAACCCCACCTTTGACCACCTCTGATGGATGTTTGGTGCCTCTCTGCTAATTTAATGGACGATACGTAGGGGAGCATCAAAAACCGCCGGTTAACGGGGCAGATTTATGGTGTTTGGGCAGCAAATTGGCCGTTGATGCTTCTGCTTCCCCACAGAGCCTAATGGGCTGGACTCTAATGGCGTCCCTCCATCATCGGACCCAAACACCGGCTGACAATTAGCCGCCGGCCGCTCGGAGACGTGAAATGTGACGATCCGTCAGGACTTTAAAAGAGGCTCATGTGAGAAAAAACAGCGGCTTCCTGCTTCCCTTAAACTGATAAATTAGAGCTCGTTTATTGGACAACAGCGCCGGTCGATACCGGCAGCCTGGCCGGCCTAATTGGAGGGCGGAGGGGGCGTTTGGCGGCGTTTAGCGGCCGGCCGGCCGGCCGGCGGGGCGGGCGGGGCGGCGGCTGCCAAAACGGACGAGACGAGCGTCGGTCTGACAGCCGGTCGGAGGGTCGGGGGGCTGCAGGAGTCACGTATGGATTTTTGTGTCGGTTGTTTTGCCTTATTTGTGAGCTTCTTTTCCTCAGTCAATCACATTTAATTGACAGCGCTGGGCGGCCCCGCGGCATGCTGGGATGACAGCCGGGAATGCCAGCTACGGCCGAGGAGTTCTTCTGCCGCTGAAGGATGGAGGCCGTTAATTGATGTAACGACAGCGATGATGGATACTAATAAATACGACCTTTAAGGAAAAAGATAATTAGACGGCGGCTGATAAACAACATTCGTCTTTCTGAGGCTGCAGACGGACGGTTTCTACATGCAGATCAGACTCCACATTTCCATCTCAGCCTCACAACAAGGACAACTCAGAGGGTTTTCCTCTAAACTTGGATGTTTTTCTGTCCTTCGGTCTTCAGCTGTCGAAGCTGTCGCTGAGAAAAGTCCAGATTTGACACGTCTGATGTTAGAATCCAGACCGGGACGGAAGGGACGCAAAACAGACACAAAACGACGGAAAACAATCAAAATTAGAAGCAAATTAAACAAAAGCAGATTTAAAAAGAACTAAATATGACATCAAACAACCAGAAAAAGATGCAGAACACCAAAAAAAAGACAAAAACAACCAAAACGTGATACAAAATGGTCACAAGAAGACAAACAACCACCAAAATGTGAAGCAAAACAACAAGATAAGGATGGAAAATGACCAAAATGTGACACAAAACTACCACAAAAATACACAAAACGTCTAAAATGTGACGCAAAAAGATGTAAAAGAACAGAAAAGTGATATAAAATGACAGACAATTGATGCAAAACAACCAGAAAAAAGCAATAAATTACTGAAATGTGAAGTAAAACTCCAACAAAAAGACAAAAATGCCAAAATGTGTTGAAAAACAACTTTACAATGATTTAAACAATCAGATGGGATGCAGAAAATAAAAAAATACACGTAAAACAACCAAAAAGTGACGCAAAACAAGCAGAAGAACAACATCCAAAACAAAGAGACACAAAACAGCAACGAAAAGATGGAAAACTGCAAAAAAAAAAAAAAAAAAAACAGTGAATCCTGAAGTCACTTTAGTTCCATTTGGTCGATCATCAGCTTCACCTGTTGGTGGTTTTAGGGGCGGAGCTTCAACAGCTGATCAGATTCCACCTGTTCACATCTTCTGCTTCACTCTGGAGGATTTTCTGAGTTTGGCTTCAAAAACAACAGAAACATGGAGACATGAAGGTAGGAGAAAACAATAATGTCCAATAAAAAGATGAAATAGGAGCAAAACGTGGCTCAAAAACATTTAAAAGTCGTCAAAGAGACGCTGATCCTGGTTGATTCTGGACACAAAACATCGTAAAACAACTGAAATGTGACACGAAACAATCAGAAAAAGACGGAAAATTACACAAATTAGATGCAAATCAACCAAAAAAAGAACAAAAATAAAGAGAAAATGCGACGTAAACCACAAACCAATGAAAAAAAGATGGAAAACGACCAAAACATGACACAAAACAACTTTAAAAAGATGTAAAAACTACCAAAATGATGCAGAATGAAGACAAAAAAGGAGAAAACTGTGACAAAAAAAATGTAGAATTCTTAAACATCATCCACAGACGACCGTAAAACGACAAAAACAATTAAATAACGATAGAAAATGATCAAATGTTAATATAAAATGACCAGAAAAAGATGTTAAACAGATAAAAAAGATTTTTAAAAAAGAGAAAATGTGACATAAACCAGAAACCAACCAGAAAAAGATGGAAAACAACAAAAATGTGACACAAAACAATTTTAAAAAGACATAAAAATGACCAAAATGATGCAGAATGAAGGTATAAAAGCAGAAAACGGTGATAAAATGATCAGAAGTTGATGCAAAATGAACAGAAAATGACATCAAACAGCTAAAATGTGACATGAGCCACTTTTAAAAGAGTCCTGGATGTCAGCTGTGAACAAAACACCAGGAAAAGACTTAAAATGACCAAAAATGTCAAATAAAACACCCCGAAAAGCTGAAACTACCTGAATTTAATCCAAAATGACCAAAACAAAAGATGCAAAACAGTTGAAATATGATGCAGGCTGCTTCTAAAAGTGCTCCAGATCATAATTCTGGTTGTTTTTGGACAAAAAATTACCACAAAAAGACATAAAATCACCAAAATGTGACTCAAAACAGATGCAAAAAAATGCAAAATACCTTCAAAAGATGCAAAACAACGAGAAGTCGACATAAAACAATCAGAAAGTCATTAAAATGTCAATGGAATCATTTAATGGAACTTTATTTCCTCAATAATTCAACTTTTATTGTTATTTTATCTCCGTTTTCTTTATTTCCATCCGTCATTTCCAGATGTTAAAACATCAATTACTGGCTTATTGTAGTTTCACTGTGTTTTCTTCTAGTTTCATTGTAATTTTCTTGTGTTTTCTTGCAATATTCCTGTTGTATTAGTGTTTTTTTTGCAGTATCCTTGTGTTTTCTTTTGTTTTCTTGTAGTTTTCCTGTAGTACTCCTGTATTTCCTTGCAGTATTGTGGCTGCAGCTCAGCTGAAGGCAGCGTCGTCCTCTTTTCTTGCATCGTTGTGTTTTCTTGCATCGTTGTGTTTTCTTGCATCGTTGTGTTTTCTTGCATCGTTGTGTTTTCTTGCATCGTTGTTTTCTTGCATCGTTGTGTTTTCTTGCATCGTTGTGTTTTCTTGCATCGTTGTGTTTTCTTGCATCGTTGTGTTTTCTTGCATCGTTGTGTTTTCTTGCATCGTTGTTTTCTTGCATCGTTGTGTTTTCTTGCATCGTTGTGTTTTCTTGCATCGTTTTCTTGCATCGTTGTGTTTTCTTGCATCGTTGTGTTTTCTTGCATCGTTGTTTTCTTGCATCGTTGTGTTTTCTTGCATCGTTGTGTTTTCTTGCATCGTTGTGTTTTCTTGCATCGTTGTGTTTTCTTGCATCGTTGTGTTTTCTTGCATCGTTGTGTTTTCTTGCATCGTTGTGTTTTCTTGCATCGTTGTGTTTTCTTGCATCGTTGTTTTCTTGCATCGTTGTGTTTTCTTGCATCGTTGTGTTTTCTTGCATCGTTGTGTTTTCTTGCATCGTTGTGTTTTCTTGCATCGTTGTGTTTTCTTGCATCGTTGTTTTCTTGCATCGTTGTGTTTTCTTGCATCGTTGTGTTTTCTTGCATCGTGTTTTCTTGCATCGTTGTGTTTTCTTGCATCGTTGTGTTTTCTTGCATCGTTGTGTTTTCTTGCATCGTTGTGTTTTCTTGCATCGTGTTTTCTTGCATCGTTGTGTTTTCTTGCATCGTTGTGTTTTCTTGCATCGTTGTGTTTTCTTGCATCGTTGTGTTTTCTTGCATCGTTGTGTTTTCTTGCATCGTTGTGTTTTCTTGCATCGTTGTGTTTTCTTGCATCGTTGTGTTTTCTTGCATCGTTGTTTTCTTGCATCGTTGTGTTTTCTTGCATCGTTGTGTTTTCTTGCATCGTTGTTTTCTTGCATCGTTGTGTTTTCTTGCATCGTTGTGTTTTCTTGCATCGTTGTGTTTTCTTGCATCGTTGTGTTTTCTTGCATCGTTGTGTTTTCTTGCATCGTTGTGTTTTCTTGCATCGTTGTGTTTTCTTGCATCGTTGTGTTTTCTTGCATCGTTGTGTTTTCTTGCATCGTTGTGTTTTCTTGCATCGTTGTTTTCTTGCATCGTTGTGTTTTCTTGCATCGTTGTGTTTTCTTGCATCGTTGTGTTTTCTTGCATCGTTGTGTTTTCTTGCATCGTTGTGTTTTCTTGCATCGTTGTGTTTTCTTGCATCGTTGTGTTTTCTTGCATCGTTGTGTTTTCTTGCATCGTTGTGTTTTCTTGCATCGTTGTGTTTTCTTGCATCGTTGTGTTTTCTTCCATCGTTGTGTTTTCTTCAGTATTTTCTCGGTTCCATTGACATTTATCTACTCAGTCGATTTGTTGTTTGCTCGTTAAAATGTTTTTCCTGAAGGTTCTGCAGAGATCTGGACTTCCTCTTTTCGTTTCTTCGTCTTCTAATCAACAGTTTGTCTCCTGAACGCTGCTGCAAATGTCAGAAACACAGAAGAAATCAAGAACTTCATCATCGATCTGCTTTCCTGCAGTTTCTTTAAAAGTTTGATGAACGTTTGATTCTTTTCCTCTGAAACAGTTTTCTGGTTTAAAGTCAGAAGATTCTTTATTCTGAAGGCAGAATTTAAAATGTCACAAATAACAGATAAAAACCTCACAGATTTAAAACACTCTATAAATCTGTTGGCAGCAGGCAAATATTACAATATTCTGAGAAAACTGAACTGAGAACAACAAAAAAACAGCTTTTTATCATAACATTAAATCATTTCTTCTTATAATTCACCTGCAGTTTGACCAAAGCCCCAAAAATTATTACTTTAAATAATAAATGAAGAAAATAAACCTGAAGTTTTATAAAACAACCAAACTGTGTCACAAAATCACAACAAACAGGTAGAAAATGATATGAAATGACCTAGAATTAATACAAAACCAGACAAAAGTCCAAAATGTGAACAAAGCGACAAGTTAAAGATATAAAAAAGTCAAAATGTGGCAAAAGTGAATATGAAAAGACGTCAGATAACTTAAATATGATGCAAAATGACCAGAAAAATGGATAACATAACCAAAACGTAACACAAAACTCGTATAAATAAGGTAAAATCTGCAAAACATAATGCAAAACAAGACAAGAATACTTAAAATGACTGTGAATGTGACACAAAACACTCACAAAAAGGAATAAAACTCTCAAAAAAAGATTCTAAGGACTGAAATGTGACCACACATAGATGTAAACTGACTGAAATTTATAAAAAAGTGGCCAAAAAATGACGTAAAACAACTAAAATATAACAAAATGTGAATAAAAATGACCAGAAAATGGATAAATTAACCAAAACTTACCACAAAACTCCTACATAAAGCATAAAATGTCAAAAACGTGATGAAAAATCAAGACAATAATACATAAAATGACTAAAATGTGACTCAAAACACCCACAAAAAGAAATAAAATCAATACAAAAACATTCAAAATGAGCTAAACTTTATGCAAAATAACCAAAAAATGATGTAAAACAATTCAAATGTAACAGAAAGTGAATAAAAAAAAATCTAAATTCCCCAGAATATGATGCAAAATGACCAGAAAAACAAATCTTCAGTGTTCCTGACGACGTTTTCTGAATGTTGATGTTCAAACGTTATATTAACTTTATAAAAACATTAATAAAAATGAAAACATTCTTAAAGCTATTTTAATCAAAAACACGTAGCAGAATAAAGGTTTCAAACCTCATTCTTTTATTTTTACTGGTTTTATTATTTAAAAAGCTCCTTTATGAAGCATTTAAATTAAGAACTGGTTATTTTCCAAAAATAAAAACATTTAATTTCATGTGTGTTAATCTGATGTTTCTCCTCCTGGTTTTACCAAAATAAGAGTCCGAGGCTTCGTTAGAGATGAAGACGAATCTCTGAGGATCCTCACGTCGTAAAACCTGGATTCTATCTGCTGCTGCTCTTTTGTTGGCTCCTCAGTGAACTAATAGAGAAATAAAACTCTCTGATTGGACCAGGGGCCCCCAGAGAGCCTCCTAAGGGCCCCTCAGGGTCCCCAGACCTCAGTTTGAGACCCTCGTTTACAGAAACGATGCTGTCGGAGAGTAAATCAACATTAGAGCCTCCAGAACATCACTAGGATCTGTAAATGCAGCAGGAAAGGAGTTTTAATCTGAAAAACAGCTTCAACAGGAACAGGAAGTACAATTATATCTACACAATTAAAGAGCTTTAAAATGCATTAAAAAGAGGAATAAATAGGATGAAATCACATTTTTAATGAGTAAAAATGGATTCTTCTGAGAGTACTAGTGTTAAAAATCATTTATTAAATAAGCATTTGAAAGTTTTACCTACATTAAAGTACCACCACTACTACTAATAATAATACACTGTAAAAAAAATCTGCAAAATCAAAATGTAGAAAAAAAGAATAAAGTTATTATTATTATTATTATTATTATTATTATTATTATTATTAATAATAATAATAATAATAATAATAATAATAATAATAATAATAATAATAATAATAATAAATGAATAAATTAAAAATAATAATTTTTTCAACATGTACATTGTTTTTCTGGGATTTTACTGAATATTATCTGTGATTGAACAAAATGGGAAAAATCTGCAAAAATGCCAGTTTTAAAAAAATGTACCATTTTTCAGACCTTAATATAGAAACTATTTCTTTAAACTAACAGCAAATATGTATAAAATTTTAATATTTTATTCAGATTTAAACACAGTAAATGTGTGATTAATAAATTACTATTTATAAAAATGCAGTTTTTTGATGAAAACATTATTTACAGTCAACATGTAAATTATTATTTTTCTGTGATATTAATAAATACTATCTGTTATTTAACAAAACAGGAAAAATCAGTAAAATACCAGTTTAATATTAAATTTTTTAAAACATTTTTTAGTCCTTAATATACATAGTTTGTCTTCAAAATAGCAGCCAATGTCTGTTATTTTAAAAAAAATACAATGAAAATGTAAAATTTTACTCTCAAATCCTGTAGAAAAAGAAATTCTAATTTGTAAAAATACAGAGGTTTTCTTTTTATTATTTTTCCAATCAACATATGAATTTATATTTCTGTTTTAGTCGTTCTGTAATTTAAGGAAAATATATACATTTAAAAGAAACTTTTTAAAAAAACTTTTAAAAAAATTTTGTTGAATCATCTGTGATATTTTTTATTCATTTAAATACAGCAAAAATGTGTAATTTTACTGTCAAATTTTATAGAGGTTGTTTTTTACAGTCAACATGTAAATATATATTTCTGTTAACAGAAAATTATTTTTTAAAAAACTGCCTTTTTTACTTTCATTTGAATACAAAAATCTGTGTTTTGGTTAACATGTAAATTATTTTTAATAATTCAGCTCTTTTTCGACGTATTATTTGTTATTTAACAAAACAGGAAAATTCTGTAAAATAACAATAAATTGTTCAGGAAAAAATGGCATTTAAAGTGTTTTCTTACTGTCCTGTTTTTTCCTGTATTTGTTCTTTGATGTTCCACCTCACCTCGACCAGTGGAGGCAGACATCTGCTCTCCCTGAACCTGGTTCTGATGGAGGTTTCTTCCTGTTTAAAGGTATTTCTTTCTTCCTGTTTTACGTAAAGAGCGCTCACTTAACCTCAGATTTGGTAGATTTTTCCCTCGGTCAAAATATATCACAGACGATTAGTTTAAGGACCACTGGAAAGTAGAAAATCAAAATTTTTTTTCTGCTTTTACAGGTTCTAGCTCAGATAAATGCTGTTTTTTCAGATTCCCAGATGTTCTTTGATGTTCCACCTCACTCCGACCAGTCGAGGCAAACGTCTGCTCTCCCTGAACCTGGTTCTCCCCATTTAAAGGTATTTTTTACTTCCTGTTTTCTACCAAAGAGCTCATTTAACTTCAGATTTGGTTGATTGGTAAAAGCACATCACGTGATTAATTTAAGGACTGTTGGAAAAGAAAAAAATCAACCATTTACCCCCATTTTTGCAGTTTCTAGCTGATAAATTGCGTTTTTTTGTTTTGTTTTGTTTGCGTAATCTGGTTTTCAAACTTGGTGTCCAGATGTTAATGATTTATTTTAGAAAAGAAACAAATTTGATGCTTTAATCAGCCATAAATTTGATGTTTTGTTGCGTCTCTTCCCTTTTTGTTCTGTCTTTTCTGTTAATCTTGTGTTTTCTTCAGTCTTTGTGGTTGAATTTGTGTTTCCTCGGACAGAAAACTCCTCCCCTCTGCCTCTGATTCCTCCTCCGACCCCTCGGCAGCGCTTCGTCTTTATTCTCTTCATTCATTACAGCAGCTTTAGTGGCTTTTATTGGCGCCGCTGCCGGTAAAATCGCTTGGAGACTAACCTTTAAAAGCTTAGAGTTTGTTAGAGGAAAGATGGACGTTCAGGCTGTAAACACAAACACTGTCATTATTCCACACATCCGCTGTGCTGTGATATTTATTGGGACGGGACGGCTCCTTTAACCTCGCCCATCGACCGCCCAGAGCTCCCATTAAGGCCGACTGGGAGGTCCACTGGGACGGAGGATGTGTTTGTGTTTAAAAGACGATGTGTTGTTGTTTCTGGGAGGGTTTATGGGCTCATATCTGGGTCTGAGTGAAGGGAAACTGACTGTAATGCTGAACAACCAGGGACTCATTTAATCCAACAACCAACCGTCTGTCGTTAGATGGAATTAGTACAGTTCAGCTAGAAACTCGTTTTTTAATGATTCCTTAAATATTTACATTAATGTCACTTCATCTTAGTTAAATGTGACATTAGAAAGCCTGATTTGACTGTTTTTATACAAATTTTCAGACTTACATGCAGTAACTGAGTGGACACTAGAGGCTTCACTGTGCGTAGCCGACTAGCTAGCATCTACTATAGCCTGCATACGAGAATTTTATTTATATAAGCGATAATTAAGATAGTTGAGTTTAGTTCTCATGTTTTTTATGGATTAGTAAGCAAATATTTCCTTTCTTTCCAGAGAGACATTGATAACACACTGTGACAAGGATGCGGTTAGCCTAGCTTAGCATAAAGACTGGGATTGGGAAAACTGCTAGCCTGGTTTGATCCAGACTTTAGAAAAACAATCCACTGATGCCTTTTAGTTCCCAGAATGCTCTTTTTGAAGGTAGGATAGCTAAAGGTGCATCAAAATGTTTGGTGATAATGTTGTTGGAACCTTTATGTGCCAACATTCCCACAACACTAAGAATGCTCTTCCTTCATTTTCATAAAACATTGTGGGAACATTTTATAGATTCTATAGCGTTTTTCACCGTTTCTCCCCAAAATGTTGTTACAAAACCATTCAAGATACTTAGCACAAGTTAGCATGCTCCTAACCATTACCTTAATGGTGAAACATTATGAATCATACAATAAGAACACCTTCACGCTTCCTTTTATGTTTAATTTTAAAGAACTTTATTGTAGGCTTGCTGATTACAGTTACTCAGATTCAGTGTAAACGTAAAGAAAGATAGCAGCAGGCACTAAGTGTGACGATCCCTTCTACATCCAAAAATCAATCTTAAAGGCATCCAGCATTGGATATTTTAGAATAGAACTCTAACAAATGATTTGGAAAGGCGCTGAGCCCGAGGTTTCCCTTCCTGGTTCCTCCGTCACTTGGCCGGACAGAACGGACAGGAGTTGTTCTTGCTGGACTTGAGCCACATCTGGATGCAGTCTCTGTGGATGGTATGGGAGCAGCTCAGTGGGTGGCGGTTCTCCGGGTCCACGTGGTTCTGGCACATCAGGCAGAGTTTACGGGGCCCGGCGGCTTGAACTCCTGGTGGTACCGGCGGCCCGGGTCTCTGCTGAGGAACATTCGGTCTCTGGATGGGCCCCGGGGGCATCGGCCGGCTGATGGGGCCCGGCGCTGACCTCTCGCTCTGGACCAGCTTGTAGCCGACCTGCTCGATCACCTCCTCCATGGACATGCCGGCCAAAGTACCACGAGAGGTCTTCACCTGCTGGAGCAGCGACGTCAGCTGAGCCCTGTTGCATTGTGGGTACCGGGCGCCGAGCTTCTCCAGGACCTTGTCGAGTTTGCCAGCGGGGGCCGACGGGGCAGCAGCAGGAACAGTACCAGGTGCAGCCGGAGGAGGCGGGGAAGGGGTGACAGGGTGGACTGGTTGAACTGGGGGGGACGGGGACAGACTGGGAGGCGGAGTCACCCTCACCGGGGCTCGGATGTGGGGCTGGAACTGACGTGGAGGCTGGTGCTGTGGTCGGGGGACAGAGGGGGGAAAGTGAAGGGGCGGTGGGAGGTCGTAGGGGAAGTCGGGATGGAAGTGGGGGTGGTGGGGGTGAGGGAGACCGTGGCGCTGCAGGTAGAAGTACTGGGGGTGTCTCGGTCGTGGGTTGGATGGTTTCATCTGGATTGGAGGAGGCGGAACCATGAACTGTGGACGAACCACAGCCTGCATCACCTGGTTGAACCTCAGGTCGGCCTGTGGGGCAAAGATGGGAAGTTAGTGCAACTGGAACCGGCAATTCTTGGAAAAACTGCAAGTGTGATTGCTGCGGAGCAAGAAATGGTAGGTGTATTGTTTGTTTATTATGCATCGAATAATGTGTGGAACAAGAATAGTAACTACAAAAGGCAATTCTTGGAGCGATTGCAAATGCGGTTGTGGCAAGTCTCTATCTGCATTTGTTAGTTATGCTTTGTTATGATGCGCCAAAAAGCGTCCAGAAAATTAGTAACACCTCCAATGGGTAATTCTTGGAGAGATTGCAAGTGCGATTCTTGCCAAACTTGCTGAGGTGAACATTTCTATTTGTAAGCGCAAGTTATGCTTTGTCATGCTTTGTCATTGCCGAAAAGCCTACAGAAGAAGAGTAATAGTACGTAGAA
This sequence comes from Amphiprion ocellaris, assembly GCF_022539595.1. NCBI lineage: Eukaryota > Metazoa > Chordata > Actinopteri > Pomacentridae > Amphiprion > Amphiprion ocellaris. Next base: position 1,901,810 of record NC_072771.1, read on the forward strand.
TCGGCAGTTCTTGGAGAGATTACCAGTGTGATTGTTCCAAGTCTCTACAAGCATAAGTTAAAAAGTTTAGACTCATAATACCTCTAATGAGCAATTCCTGCAGAAACTGCTAGTGCGATTGCAGCTGAGCTATAATCACTGTCTATAATAGAACATGAAGACTTTGCATTTTGGTGAAGAAAAAGTACGTGTGCATTAAGATTTTTGGCTGCAATTGTGGTATTTTTAGTTAGTGAGCAGGACAATACATTGCAGGTTTTTACACATTAAATATTGAAGAAAGTACTGTCAGTTGAAGAATTGAGAGGCTGGGGATTGTGTACCAAAAAAATACCTACGCAAGAATTGTATTATATTAACGAGAACTGGCAATTCCTGGAGAAATTGCAAGTGTGACTGCTGAAAGTTTTTGCAGCTTGCTTACAGGTGCACTGGGGGGGCAAATTTGGGGTTGCACCAAGCTTCTGTCTGTTCTGACGAGACTAAGCAGACGAGTTGTCTCCATATTGATCTGTAGTCTAAATCTGGAGTCTCCCCCAACTACAATATACAGGGGGACCCTGAATTACGTGGGAGTTCCTACGGCCCGACGTAAGTTGATTTTCGCCGTAAGTCGGAACTCCATCAGAAGAGTCCGACTTATGCTGGGAGCCATAATGAAGGGCAAAAAGTTAGTGAATGTAGCACAATCCAAGGTGGTGTACCACCATAGAATGGAAACAAAGCCATCTGATAGCGCCGCATGACGACGTATTTGTACGCTCTGCTGGCCAACTAGTTCCACGAAACCAGTTCCAACGTAATGACGAAGCGGAGTACATCATAAACCAAGGACCCGCCTGTAGCCAGTTCCGACGAAATGCGTTAGCTGTAGGACGTCGTACACCGAAGACCTCCTTTATACCTGAAGGTCAGAGAGAATTCTCAGAACCGATGCTGGCATTGCTTGCATGCACTGCTGCTCTGTCGGTGTCACTTCTCCTGATATCAGTAAATCTTCCCCTCAACCTAAGTCGTCCGAGTCTCCAGCGTGTCTCTCTGTGTCTGGCTCCTAATTCTCTCTCGACCTCGCTGAACTTCCACAACAAGCAGAAGAATTCAGAAGCTGAAGATAAGTTTCTATGTACAGAACGTACAGAAAAATAATAGCTAGAATGTGCTATTCCTGGAGAAATTGATAGTGTGATTTGCTGAAAACTGCTGCAGCTAGCTTGTAATTAGTGGACAACCTGTCATGTTTTGACCTGTCACATAGATCTTGTTGCTGTAAAGTTGATGTACCAATAGAGGGGACACAAAGACTGATGAATGGCTGTGATAGCGCCTCCTTGTTTAGTATTCTAACCTGTTTCAATCAGCTGCAATCACACCATCTACAGAGCCAACAGCAGGAAGCTAGCAGGTATTAGCAGTGGAGCATTAATAAACTTTGCTCTGCATCAGGACCAGCAGCTTTTGTAAATAAACCCCCTCATGCTAACCAGCCGGCTGGTGTTTTCTTACCATTGGGACCTGAGGCAGCGTCGGTACGTTGATCCTGGGGAGGGACTCCAGCTCTCGGCCCTGCTGCAGCTGCTGCAGGACCTCCTGGAAGCGACTCTGCAGCTCGGCCTGGTTCCTCCGGACCAAACCCTCCTTCTTCTCCCACTTGGGTCGTTCATGGGAGTACTGCTGAGGAAACTCCACCCTGAGAGTGTTCAGGTACTGGCCCACCTAGGACAGGACGGATTTAGTGCCAGATCAACGGGTTCACAGGCTTATAGGTTTGTTGTTTAACCACCAAAACCTGCCGGTGGTTTGAAATGTGTGTTGTCTTGGAAAAGAAAATCACCAAAATGACACCATTAAACAGCAGAAAGATGGTAAAAATAATTATTAATAATAATAATAATAATAATAATAATAATAATAAGAAGAAGAAGATAATAAGACAAAAGACAAAGATGCAAGTCAGGAAGTATATTGTACATTAGCTGTAGTACGTTAGCTGTAGTATGTTAGCTGTAGTACGTTAGTTGTAGTATGTTAGCTGTAGTACCTTAGCTGTAGTATATTAGCTGTACGTTAGTTGTAGTACGTTAATTGTAGTACCTTAGCTGTAGTATATTAGCTGTAGTACGTTAGTTGTAGTACGTTAGCTGTAGTATGTTAGCTGTAGTACGTTAGCTGTAGTGTATTAGCTGTAGTACGTTAGCTGTAGTAACTTAGCTGTAGTATATTAGCTGTAGTACGTTAGCTGTAGTACCTTAGCTGTAGTATGTTAGCTGTAGTAACTTAGCTGTAGTACATTACCTGTAGTACGTTAGTTGTAGTACGTTAGCTGTAGTATGTTAGCTGTAGTACGTTAGCTGTAGTGTATTAGCTGTAGTACGTTAGCTGTAGTAACTTAGCTGTAGTAACTTAGCTGTAGTATATTAGCTGTAGTACGTTAGCTGTAGTACGTTACTGTAGTATGTTAGCTGTAGTACGTTAGTTGTAGTATGTTAGCTGTAGTACCTTAGCTGTAGTATATTAGCTGTAGTATATTAGCTGTAGTACGTTAGCTGTAGTACGTTAATTGTAGTATGTTAGCTGTAGTACGTTAGCTGTAGTACGTTAATTGTAGTACGTTAGCTGTAGTATATTAGCTGTAGTACGTTAGTTGTAGTATGTTAGCTGTAGTACGTTAGCTGTAGTATGTTAGCTGTAGTATGTTAGCTGTAGTACGTTAGCTGTAGTACGTTAGCTGTAGTGTATTAGCTGTAGTACGTTAGCTGTAGTACCTTAGCTGTAGTATATTAGCTGTAGTACGTTAGCTGTAGTACGTTAGCTGTAGTACGTTAGTTGTAGTATGTTAGCTGTAGTACGTTAGTTGTAGTACCTTAGCTGTAGTATATTAGCTGTAGTACGTTAGCTGTAGTACGTTAGCTGTAGTACGTTAGTTGTAGTATGTTAGCTGTAGTACGTTAGTTGTAGTATGTTAGCTGTAGTACGTTAGCTGTAGTATGTTAGCTGTAGTACGTTAGCTGTTTATTAGCTGTAGTATGTTAGTTGTAGTATGTTAGCTGTAGTACCTTAGCTGTAGTATATTAGCTGTAGTACGTTAGCTGTAGTACGTTAGCCGTAGTATGTTAATTGTAGTATGTTAGCTGTAGTACGTTAGCTGTAGTACGTTAGCTGTAATACGTTAGTTGTAGTATATTAGCTGTAGTACGTTAGCTGTAGTATGTTATCTGTAGTACGTTAGTTTTAGTATATTAGCTGTAGTACGTTAGCTGTAGTATGTTAGCTGTAGTATATTAGCTGTAGTACGTTAGTTGTAATATGTTAGCTGTAGTACGTTAGCTGTAGTACGTTAATTGTAGTACGTTAGCTGTAGTATATTAGCTGTAGTACGTTAGTTGTAGTATGTTAGCTGTAGTACGTTAGCTGTAGTATGTTAGCTGTAGTATGTTAGCTGTAGTACGTTAGCTGTAGTACGTTAGCTGTAGTGTATTAGCTGTAGTACGTTAGCTGTAGTACCTTAGCTGTAGTATATTAGCTGTAGTACGTTAGCTGTAGTACGTTAGCTGTAGTACGTTAGTTGTAGTATGTTAGCTGTAGTACGTTAGTTGTAGTACCTTAGCTGTAGTATATTAGCTGTAGTACGTTAGCTGTAGTACGTTAGCTGTAGTACGTTAGTTGTAGTATGTTAGCTGTAGTACGTTAGTTGTAGTATGTTAGCTGTAGTACGTTAGCTGTAGTACGTTAGCTGTAGTACGTTAGCTGTTTATTAGCTGTAGTATGTTAGTTGTAGTATGTTAGCTGTAGTACCTTAGCTGTAGTATATTAGCTGTAGTACGTTAGCTGTAGTACGTTAGCCGTAGTATGTTAATTGTAGTATGTTAGCTGTAGTACGTTAGCTGTAGTACGTTAGCTGTAATACGTTAGTTGTAGTATATTAGCTGTAGTACGTTAGCTGTAGTATGTTATCTGTAGTACGTTAGTTTTAGTATATTAGCTGTAGTACGTTAGCTGTAGTATGTTAGCTGTAGTATATTAGCTGTAGTACGTTAGTTGTAATATGTTAGCTGTAGTACGTTAGCTGTAGTACGTTAGCTGTAGTACGTTAGTTGTAGTACGTTAGCCGTAGTACGTTAGCCGTAGTACGTTAGCCGTAGTACGTTAGCTGTAGTACCTTAGCTGTAGTACGTTAGCTGTAGTACATTAGCTGTAGTACCTTAGCTGTAGTATGTTAGCTGTAGTACGTTAGCTGTAGTACCTTAGCTGTAGTACCTTAGCTGTAGTACGTTAGCTGTAGTACCTTAGCTGTAGTACGTTAGCTGTAGTACCTTAGCTGTAGTACGTTAGCTGTAGTACAGTTCATGTTGGCAAGCAGACCACATTGTTTAGCGTCTTTGGTGTCAGTTTTGTATAATTCTTGTGTCGTTTTAGCATCATTTAGTGTCTTTTCTGTCTTTTTAGGTTATTTTTCTTGTCATTTTAGCAACTTTTGTGTCAATGTTGTCTTTTTGTGTCATTTTAGCATATTTTGTGTCAGTTTTGTGTCTTTTTGTCATTGACAAATTTCGTTGTACTTCTGAGCAATGACAATAGTCTCTTTAAGTCTTTGTAGCATCTTTTGTATTCATTTTGCATAATTCTTGTGTCGTTTTCGCTTCTTTTTGTTTCATTTCTGTCCTTTCAAATTATTTTTCTTGTTATTTTAGCATCTTGAGAGGAGCAAAGATAAAAACACAACACTGCTAAGACTCTAAAAGGTTAAACTGAATCAGGTTTTGACTCCTCTAATCGTTCCTCTTGCTTCCTGTTGCTCGATAAATGGGATATTAAATGTTTGTTCCTCTACCTCCCTGGTCCAGGCCTCGATGCGAGTCATGGCCACGTCGCGTTGCGTTTCCACAGCTGTGATCTCGTCCTGCAGCGCCTGCAGCTGAGCCTCCTGCGCCTCTTTACTGGTCCGCTCCATCTCCTTCCTCAGCTCCTCCAGCTCCTGCCGCCACCGTTGCTGCTCCTCGCTCTGCTCCTCCGTCAGCTCCGCCAGCTTCCTGTCGCTCTCCTCCAGCTCCTTGGCCAACCTGACCGACCAATCGGAGGACGGAGAGCCGGTGAGTTCATCGCATTTCTGTCACCGTCTTCCTGTTTTTAAAGTTTGTTGTTTCTTAAAGGTTTTTAACAGTCTACTCCACGTCACAGTAAAAAAAAAAAAAAAAACGCTCTTTTTAAGGAGCATTTCTGGAACTCTGGAACACTGATTGAAGAGATAAATCAGTAACTAGACCTCCATAACAGATACTGGACCAACATATTATATTAATGTGTCTTTGTTTAGGTGTTGAAACGGTCCTAAACCTTGACTTTTCTGTCTTTTCTATTTCTTACTTGTTCTTCTCCTGCTTGGCTCGGTTCTTCTCCGTCATCATCTCCTGCTTCTTGCTTAAGAAGTTCTTCCTGGTGGCCTTCGAGTTGTTGAGCTGCAGTTTCACCCTCAGAGAGTCCAGTTTTTCCAGTAGAACCTGAAAACACACTCAGACAGTTATAATCTGTACATGCAGTTATAAACCGTAATCAGAGGCCGCCGCGAAGAAGGAAGTTCTTTCTCTAGAAATGTTGTCTGAAGGATCCACCAAAGTTTGCTGCTGATCACATGGAGAAAGAAAAGTTCTGAGGTCAGATGGAACAAAAACTGAGCAGAAACGTGTTTGGAGGACAGAAGGTGAGGCCTTTAACCCCAAGAACACCAAACCTACCATCAAGCATGGAGGTGGCAGTATCATGCTCTGTGGAACTGTAGCTTTCCACAAAGTAAATGGAATAATGAAGAAGAAGGATCACCTCCATGTTCTTCAGGAAAACCTAAAACCATCAGCAGAAGGTTGATCTTGGACACAGTTGGATGTTTCAACAAGACAATGAGCCCAAACACACATCAGACGTGGTAAAGAAATGGTTCCATCAGACTGGAATGAAGGTTCTAGACTGGTCTCCCCAAAGTCCTGACTTAAACCCATCAAGAACCTGAAGAAACAAGTCTGAGATAGAAAGACGACAAATTTAGTTGAACGGCACCAATTCTGGTCAGTCAGTTCAGTTGATAGTATAATGATACTGCCACCTCCATGCTTGACGACAGATATAATGTCCAGAGGAGTCGAAGATAAACCAGAAGATTGAAACCAGAAGAACCAAACTGAGGTGCAAATGGACAAATGTAACCAAATATTAACATTTCTGTTTGTATATTTTTGACCCAGCAGACCTTTAATAAATCTATGAAAGAGTTCTAGGAGTCACTGGAAACTCAAGACGCCCAACACAAACATGGTCTTTACTGGTGGAGTTCAACTTTAGTTCCCAGCTCTAATTGCCTTCTCGTCTCACCTGGTGCTGTCTGGTCGCCTCCTCCTTCCTCTTCTCAAGCCCCTGTTTGTGTTTTTCATGCTCCATCTCCTCCTCATCCTGCTTCTTCTTCAGCTGGTCAAACTGCTCCTTCAGGGCCGAGCTGTAGTCCAACGTGGCCACCAGGTGACTCTCCCAGTCGGGATCCGTAGAGACGCCGGACTCCGTCGTGGTGCAGTCGGTCTGGACCTCCTGGACCCTCTGGAGCAGGTCTGGAAACAGCATTGGGTGGAATAACATTGGTCAAAATTGTTGAAATTCAGTCCACATGAGACCAGGTTTAGAACAAACTAACCCTAACCCTACTAACCCTAACCCGACTAACCCTTTCCCTACTAACCCTATGAACCCCAACCCTACTAACCTTACAAACCCTATTAACCCTTGCCCTACTAGCCCTACTAACCCTAGACCATTTAAATGTGGACTAGGTTAACAGGGACACCTTAAAGACTGCAAAAAGGTGATATTTCTGCTTTTTCGCATCTAGATCAGGTCTAGATTCCTCCAGAGAAGCTAAACAGTTTAAAAAATAGTTTTAAACGTGTGACATTTCATCAAGACCACATGAGACCAGGTCTAGATCAAAAATATTTAGACTCGTCAGAACACCAAACCTACCATCAAGCATGGTGATGGCAGTATCATGCTCTGGGGCTTCCTAGAAGTGCTTCTGGACTGGTGTCAGACTGGATGTTGGACTGGTTCTGGACTTTCTTGGGACTGGTTTATGTTTGGTTTCAGTCTTGGTTCTGGGCTGGTTTGGGACCTGGTTTCAGACTGTCTTGGGTTGGTCCTGTACTTTTGTAGGAGAAGTTTAGGTTTGGTTTTGGTCCCAATTTGTATTGTTTTTTTGTTTTGTTTTTCTTACGTTTTTTTTGACTGGTTCATGGTTGATTTAGGTCCTGGTTTTAGACCTTTTAGGACTGGTTTCAGACTGTCTTGGGTGAGTTTTAGGCTTTTTTTTTAACCCCAAGAACACCAAACCAACAATCAAGCATGGTGGTGGCAGTATCATGCTGTATGTTGAACTGGTTCTGGACTTTCTTGGGACTGGATTATGTTTGGTTTCAGTCTTGGTTCTCCTGGTTTTGGATGTGATTTAAAGTTAGTTTAGGATTTATGTTACTCTGGATCTGGTCCTGGATCAGGACTGGTTTCAGATTGTAGTCTGACTGGTTGTCAACATTGTTTTAGTCTGGTTTAGGTTTGATTTTGGTCCTGGTTTTAGACTTTTTGAGGACTGGTTTCAGATTGTCTTAGGCTGGTCTTTGACTTTTTTCAACCCCAACACCAAACCTACCATCCAGCATGGTGGTGGCAGTATCGTGCTCTGGGGCTTTCTAGAAGTGTTTCTGGACTGGTTTTAGACTTTCTTGGGAGTGGGACTCATCAGATCTGGACTACGTTAACAGACGGCGTCTAAAGACTGTTTCAGATGCGCTGTCGATTGGTAAAACTATTATTTAAAAAAAATTTTTTTGCTTTTCAAAGTGGCACAAGGTCGGGTCTTGTTCAAAAACCACAAAACTAGATTAAAAGAGCGTTTTAGATGCCATGTCAGATTTGTAAAACCTTTTCAAATTCAAAAATGTTATCATTTTCCTGCGTTTTTTGACATCAACACCAGGTTTAGATCAAGAACAAGCTGACTTGAACTGGTCAAATGTGGACTAAACTCATCTGGAGAAAGTAAAGAACATTTCGAAATAGGTTTAAACGTGTAAATCTTTGTTATATTAATAAAGAAAACATGACAACCTTCTTGCCTTTTCTCCACATCAACAATAAGAAACTACAGCTAGAGACCAAAAACCACAAGACTTAAACTTCTCAAGTCCATCTAGTTCACACTTGGACTGTTTAAAGCATAATTTCAGATTTGTAAAAGCTTTATTTTATCTGTAAAACCTGTTTTTTACATGTCAAGTCCGTATTAACTCAAGTTTGAATTAGAAAGCGCTTCTCCTAGACCTGTCAGATCTGGTATGAGTCCTTCCAGAGAAGCTCTAGAGAGTTTAAAGCTGTTTGAAGTGTTTATTTTATCACTGGAAATGCAAGAAAAGTTAATTTCACAGTTTTTTCCCCATCAAAACCACTTAGAACCAAACTTAGAGTGATCTCCCTATTTTATTAACAGGGAGAGTCTTAATTAGCTGTTTAAGTAGAATAAAAAAAAACTTTATTTCATCAGTAAAAATACAGAAATGTAGTGATTTTTCCACATTAAAGCCGGTCCAGATCAAAACCAGGACAGTTAGATCCGTTAAATCTGGACTAGATCAGCAGAAAAAGGTTAAAAAGCTGCTTAAGACGTTTAAAATCTTTATTTTCTTTGTGAAAAACAGAAATGTGGCAGTTTTCGAGCAGCAGCTGCACCTGTTCAGGATTATTTTACCTTCCAGCGTCAAGTCATCCAGATCCAGGTCCAGATCAAAGTCCAGGTCCACGTCCTGGTCCAGCTTCTGGTCCAGGTCCTGGTCTAGGTTCTGGTCCAGGTCCTGGTCCATGTGCTGGTTCAGGCTCTGCTCCAGGACCTGCTCCACGCTCTGGTCTAGGTCCAGGTCCTGGTCCAGGCACCGCTCCAGGCTCTGGTCCAGGTCCTGTTCTAGGTCCAGGTCCTGGTCCAGGCACTGCTCCAGGCACTGCTCCAGGCTCTGCTCCAGGTTCTGTTCCAGGTCCTGGTCCATGTTCTGGTTCAGGCTCTGCTCCAGGCTCTGGTCCAGGTCCTGTTCTAAGTCCAGGTTCTGGTCCAAGCACTGCTCCGGGCTATGGTCTAGGTTCTGGTCCAGGTCCTGGTCCATGTTCTGGTTCAGGCTCTGCTCCAGGCTGTGCTCCAGGTCCAGACTCTGCTCCAGGTTCTGTTCCAGGTCCTGGTCTAGGTCCAGCTTCTGGTCTAGGCTCTGGTCTAGGTCCTGGTTCACTTTCTGGTCCAGAGCCTCCTCCTGGGTCAGGACTTGGACTTGATGTTGTCCCTCTTCTTCCTCTGAAGCTACAGTAGCTGTTTCCCCGCTAGCATCCATGCTAATAGGACTACAAAACCGAAACTACAAAAACTCTTCTTCGTCTGATTTTAAAGTCGGGCTGTTAGCTTAGCGACTAGCTAGTTAGCTTAGCGGCTAACCGGTTGGCTAAACACCGACTGAGTCCCTCAGATCCTAAAAAATCCCTTTCAATTAGCTGCCGTTAAACTCACGGTTACCGCCCGGTAACAACACGGAACTAATGGTACGTCCCTCAACACGGTCCGGCTGAAACGCTGCAGCGGTGCAGAAATTCCGGGACACACATATCGTAGGTAAATCTTTTTTCAAAATAACTTTAATGAACAATTTATAACAACGATACACAGTTAAGTTCACGATTATTCATAAAACAAGCCAGAAAGTTAGATTTATATATATATTTTTTATTTGACAGAGGTTTCTTTTGGCCTGAAATGGCATAAACAAGAGAGGAAATACAGTAAGACATGATGCTGGAAAACAAAATATGGCTCAATATATTGAAAACGTGTTATGAGAAAGTGGAGTATTGTAATTAAAATAGTTCACATAAAAATTAAATAATGAACATAAAAAATGCACATTACATTGAGAGTTTTTTACATGGAAGTGAAATATGACACATGGAATTAAAATATTGCACCTGAAAAAAATTGGAATAAAAAAAAAAACTCACATTATACTGAAAATATTTTATGAAAAAGTGAAATACTGTGCATGGAATTAAAATATTGCACAAAAATGTTAATATTGCAAATAAACAATGAGATGAAAACTAAATATTACACATGTAATTAGAATATTGTGCATACAACTGAATTATTGTACATAAAAAATGAGATGAAAGCAAAATAATTCACATTACATCAGACATGCTGTACATCAAAGTTAAATATGGCACATGTAATTAAAACATTGCATCTGAAAAGGAAATATTGCACATAAAAATTAAATATTGCACATAAAATATGAGACAAAAAGGAAATACTAAACATGTAATTAAAATATTGCACATAGATAATTTATATTGCACATGAAAATTACATGAAAACCAAATATTGCATATGTAATTACAATAAATATATTATAATATAATATTATGTCTGAAAAATGAGATGAATACAAAATACGGCTCATATCAAAACTGTTTTATGAGAAGGAAATTTATTTAAATACTACACATAAAAATACAATATTGCATGCAAAGATTAGATGAAAATGTAATATTTCACATTATACTGACAGTGTTGTACATTAAATTTTGATAATGCACATTAATTAAAATATTGTACATGTAGTTAAAATATTGCATATAAAAAGTTAGCTTAAAACGAAATATTACACATTACATTGGCAATGCTGTACATTAAAGTGGAATATGGCATGTTAAAAAATATGAAAACTAAAAATTACACGTGCATAATTAAAATATTTTACATAAAACTGCATGAAAACAAAATATTGCACATTGACAGTGTTTCACATTAAAGTGAAATATTACACATAAAAATTGAATATTGCACATGAAAATTAGATGAAAACTAAATATTGCACATGTATAATTAAAATATTACACATAAAAATTTAATATTGCACATAAACAACATGAAAACTAAATATTGTATATTTGCTCTTATGTTGTATATATTTTAGGGTGTGTTATATCGTTTATTTTTTATGCTGCTATTCGGAGAGTACTAAACCGATTTTCATTGTTTTCTGTCACAGTGACAATAAAGATCTATCTAATCTAATCTATTGCACATAAAAATTTAATATTGCACAAAAATTAGACAAAATTTAAATATTACACATAAAAATGTAATATTGCATCTAAAATATTAGATGAAAATTAAATATTGCTCATTATATGGACAATTTGTACATGAAGTTAAATAGTGCACATAAAAACTACATTAAAACGAGATATTGCACATTCTATTGACAGTGTTTTACATTAAAGTGAAATATTACACATAGAAAATTAAATATTGCCGAAAAAAGAGACAAAAATAACTATTACATGAAAATCTACATGAAAACTATATATGGTGCATTTTATTGACAGTGTTTTACATTAAATATTTCATATTGTACATTAATTTAAATATTTTACATTAATCAAAATACTATAAATTATTTAAAATACTGCTCATGATACTATAAATTCACAGAAATCCTCCATTTCTTGTGTGTTTATCACAGATTGTATTAAAGTGTGTTGTTATTGTGTGGGAGCAGAGGATTGTGGGTAACGGTAGCAGGAATCCTCATCAGAGTGAGACCTCCTCCTCCGGTCCCGGTGGGTCACATGACGGAGCTGGACGGACCTCCTGACCGGCCTCCTCCTCCTCTCCGCTCCCCGCCTCTCGGTCGGCGGCTCCGTTAGCTCGCTGTTTAGCCTCCATCGGCCTCCGAAGCACCGGAACATGGCGGACACCGTCAGGGACCCTCCGCCGGACGGAACCGACTTCCACGAGCTGGAGGACGGCGAGGAGCTGTTCCCGGAGCCGGCGGCCGCTCCGGAGGAGGTGAGCCGAGGGGAGGCGGCGGCAGGCAGGCCGGAGGGGTGTGATGCTCCAGCCGACAACAGAGGGGCGGTTAGCGGGCTGGAGGGGGACCGGAGCCGGGGCTTTTCTGACCGGGGCTCGGTGCTCCGGTCCTCCGTGATCGGAAATTAAACGTTTAAAAAAATAAAATAAAATCTAAATATGTAAAAACACCGAATGTGGCCTTCAGGGCGACGCTACCGGAGCCGAGCAGGGACAGTTAGCGCAAAGCAGCGACGCAGGAAAGGTGCGCTTCCGGTCGGTCAGGTGACGGTCACACAGGTGAGGCTGGTGCGTTCAGGGCCGGCCAGAAAAACACCTGCAGAAAGAGCGATTTAACAGGAAAAAATGTGGTTGAAGTTAATTGATGTCATATGTATTTAAACTAAATCAAGTTTAAATAATATTAGGATCAATAGTGACACGTTTATTTATTAAAAAGACAAAAATAATCAGGATGGTAGGTTTTAACACAAGGACAAAGACTCAAAACAACTAAAAATGACCAAAAATCCAATCTTAAAAGGCCAAATATAGTAAAGAACCATGGGTTTATTTAGTTTAACTGATATTAGGATCAATATTAACATGTTTTAATTCTTAAAAAGTCGAAAATAATCAGGCTGGTCAGTTTTAACACACGTAAAAATAATGAAAACAACAAAAAATAACCAAAAATTTGCCAAAAATAGTAAAGAATCGTTGAGTTAATATCAGTTTAACTCATATTAGCGTCAATAATACAAGTTTTTATT